>NC_056745.1:1382710820-1382718320 GCF_019279795.1 Protopterus annectens
TGTAGGGTCTCCTTGCTTTTTTATCTGTTTAAAAACATGGCTCACTGCTGTGATAAAGATTTCTGTAGTGTTTCCTGTCTAAAAGAGTCTAGGCTAATAGCTTTATTATATATTTTGTGGCTTTGCAGTTGCCCACCCCTACTGTAAATTTGATCTGAGACTCTCCTCCCAGTATAGGGTCATTAGCTCATTCTTAGTTTCTTTCCTTCTGTTTCTCCTTTCTCCCTTTCTTTAAAAAAAAAAATTGTCTGACTCTCCTTGTGTTCTGACTGTGTTTCTCAAACATTTTGGAAATATAGAGTATATTTTAGTGCGTTTTTTAAAACTGTATTTGCCTTAATATAGCTACAACAAGTGCTCTAGGTTGCACTGCATCTGAATTTTTTAAGTGTGTTTTAGCTGCTTTTCTGTATATATAGACTTACCTGTATATGTAGACTATTGCCAATATCCTGGCAGATCGATTTAGTGCCAGCGTCACCTCCCTCTCACTTTCTAAAGGGCCCATCTCAATACCAAAAAAGATTGCCAAATTCCGGTAATCAAGTCCACAGAGGTAGAAACCGCACTCTCCAAAGCTAAGAATACAGCATCCATGGGACCAGATGACATCCTGGGCTGTGTACTACATGAACTACAAAAGGAACTGGCACCTCACCTAAGTGTCATGTTTAATCATAGCCTCACCTCAGGCTTCGAACTCACTGAGTGAAGCACAGCTACAGTTATCCCATTCCACCAGGGGGGATCCATCTTGAATCCCGGGAACTACCGTTCTATCAGTCTGATGTGCCTGATCTGCAAGGGCATGGAACTCATTATCATGGAACTTATAAACAAAGACAATGGAAAACTTCAAACACTGGACCCCTCCCAGTTTGGGTTCGTGAAGGGCAGATCTTGTCTCCTGAACCTGACTGACTTCTTTAAATCAGTCTCCAGAGCTGTGGATGAGGGTAAGGCGGTCCACACAGCCTATCTGGACCTTGCTAAGGCCTTCGACAACATCCCTCACTCTGGAATCATAGATAAACGTACTAAGCTGGGCATAAATCCTTACATCACTCAATGGGTTTCCAACTGGCTTACTGACAGAACCCATAGTGTAAAAGTAGCAGACTCCAAATCCAGCTCCAGACAACTGGAGTACCTCAGTGTTCAGTCCTGGGACTGCTCTTGTTTTGCATCTACTTCTCTGAAGTACAGGCCAACACTATGCGACTCTGGCTAACAAAGTTTGCAGGTGACTGCAAACTGGGAGCCATTACTGAATCCCCAAATGATGCGGATATTCTACAAAAGGGCCTTACAGAAACAGATGCTTGGTGCCAAAGCCATGGGCTCAAGCTTAATGCCAAGAAATGTACAGTTATCCCCTTAGGAAAAAAACATGTACCCATGAATTACCACATAGGTGGCAGTACACTAAACACCGAAAGTGTGATGAGAGCCTTAGGGACAGGTGGACAGTGGTCTCACCTTCGATAACCACATTGCCACAACACTCAGGAAATCCTTCTACGTGGCACACCTCATCACTAAGGGCTTTTCATCCAGAAAAAAGGAGGTCATTGTCCCACTGTACTTATCCCTCATTAGACCCATTATAGAGTACAACACCCCATTTGGTATGTACCTCACAAGACATCTGCAACAGCTGGAAAGGCCGCAGAAATACCTCACTAAAAGAATCACAGGCCTAAAGCAGATGCCCTATGCTGACCGTCTAAAAAAACTCCAGCTATACTCTGTGGCATATCGTGTACTCAGAGGCGATCTCTGCTTAACATACAAGCCCATGTCAAACCGTGAGCCATTGGACATGCTCCACTTAAAGAAATCCCAATCCCTCAAAGCCACACATCCAGGGATCTAAATCTTGTCATCATAATGAACAAAACATGCTGGAGGGATAGGTTTCTGTCCCAGAGACTCCTCATACTCTGGAATAAACTGCCCATACATGTCAAGCAGAGAGCCTCCTTAGCCCTCTTCAAAAAGGAACCTTGACGATTGGATGGGAGATAGGAAATTCAACCCGAGGATCATGTCAGTCGTCCTGCTAGACAAGGGTCCAGGGAAGTGAATATTGTGGGAAGAAATATCCAGGGAATTGTTATGGCTAAGCTTGTATAGGCCCTAGTGTCAACAGCCTAGTACCAACCTATGATGGGTTACAGCACAATGTTATTAACAATAGTAAAAATGGTGAATGTGAAGTCTTCAATTCTTTGAAGAACTTAATATACCATTTTGAAAAAAGGCCGTTTAAATTAAAATCTTTGCAAGCAGACATTGCTTATTTAATTGAATGTTTAGTTTTAAACGATTGTACAAGGTTTAAGGTTGTTTAAATTTCCTTTTGTTATTAAATATAATGAGGAAATTTTGCATGATTTCAGCAACTTTTTTGATGAAACTGGGTTTGGATTGATTAAAAAAAACTGTATTTTATTATGAAAGACAAAGTAAACACGTGGCACAGGAGTTTGATAGGCTTAAAATCAAACAGGATTTATTGTTTTGTCAACATAACGATTTGTATTTCAAGATTCTGGACAAAGTGGAGAGTAGAATAAATAATCTTTCATAAAAAGAAAAGAATGCTAGAAAGAGATATTAAACAGTATGAAAGTAAAAAGGTTTCTTCAGCAGCAAATATCTTGAATTCTAGCTCCAGGAACGCTCATATACCTAGTTATAGTGAAGTACTGAGGGGTTCAAATGAAAATGATTGAAGTATATAAAGTTATCATGCAGCAGCTCAGGATTTTTAGACAGTTTGTCGCTCGGAGAGACTGGCCCACAAGCATACAGACCAGGGGGAGTACAATATACGATATTATCCACAACCTCAGAGGGTTGTTTTTTTTTTTTTTTTTTTGGAATTCCCAAAATTCACAAGAATGTAGAGAAATTAGAAGTTATGTACTCACCATAACGTTCCATCTGAGTAGGTGTATTCATTTGTCTGCAACCTGTGGGTTATGGATCCGATATCGGATCCGAACCGGCATGGTTTACCAGCTATGGATCCAAGCTCTCAGCTCCTCCCCTCACCCATAATGCCCTGCTCTACCCTCATGACCTCAGATCGAGTTTGCCAACAGCAAGAAAACCCTGAAAAGGGTAACACAACATATGCAGGAAACTGAAAGGCCAGGGGGATAGGAGGGCGGGATGGTTGCAGACAAATGAATACACCTACTCAGATGGAACGTTATGGTGAGTACATAACTTCTAAATCTGAAGTAGGAGATTCATTGTCTGCAACCTGTGGACAGAGTCCCCAGCTACCTGAATCTTGGGCCATCATGGAAGGATATTCCGGAGCACATGAGCCAAAGGATGCTCTACCCCTAGATGCAAGATCCAACTTGTAGTGGGAAATAAAAGTATGAGATGAAGCCCACGTGGCTGCTGCACAAATATCATCTAGAGGAATCCTAGCCTTAAAGGCTGCCGAGGTAGAGACTGACCGGGTTGAATGGGCATGTACACCCTCCGGTGCGGGCCTTCCTGAAGCTTGATAAGCCAATAAGATACATTGTGAAATCCATCGAGATAGTGAGACTTTAGAAATTGGTTTGCCCAAATTAAATTTAGCAAAGGAAATGAACAACTGGTCGGATTGCCTATGACCAGCCGTCTTGCCTGTGAACATCTAAGGAGTGAAGCTTGTATTCACCTTTGTTTTCATATTTAGGAAAGAAGACAGGGAGGTTAATGGATTGATTAATGTTTGCTTCAGAAGCTACCTTAGGAAGAAAGGACGGGTTGGTCCTGAGGTAAACACGGTCCTGATGAAAGACCAAGTAAGGAGGTTTAGCTGATAATGCTTGAAGCTCTGAAACTCTCTTGGCGTAATGGCTACTAAGAAGGCGGTCTTGAAAGACAAGAATTTCAGATCTACCGTAGCTGCCGGTTCGAAGGGGGGGGGGGCGGTCAAGGCCTGGAGAACTAAGGAAAGGTCCCAAGGAGGAACCGCTTGCTTTACAGGGGGCCTGAGAAGAAAAGTACCTTTAAGGAAAATCTTACACAACTTGGCTGACATCAGTGGATTGGAGTCATGACCAATGTGATAATGGGAAATTGCCGCAAGTTGTACTTTGACCGTGGAACTGCTGGCACCATCATTAAAAAGAGTGGTTAAGAAATCAAGCACCAAAGGGAGAGGAACTGTGAAGGGGTTTAGGCCTTGCCGCTCCGCCCACAACAAGAACCGTTTCCACTTGCTACGGTAGACTTTCCTAGTGGATGGCTTATGAGCTGCCACCAGGATCGCCTTAACAGGGGACGAAATACCGGGAGTCCTGATCAAGAGTGGAACTGGAGCAGCCAAGCGGTCAGCTTCAGGTTGTCCAGGTTCGGAGGAGATAAGCGGGATGGATGAGATATCAGATCCGGAATGGGATCTAGAATCCAAGGAGGATTCACAGAGTGAGACCTTAGGAAGGGGAACCAGATCTGTCGAGGCCAAAACGGAGCAATGAGAATCATTCTGCACCCCAACCGAGAGGCTTTCTGAAGAACTTGGAGCATCAGAGGTAAGGGGGGGATAAGCATAAAGAAGACCGGGTGGCTAAGCATGCACCAGAGCGTCTCTTGGAGAACCTCCGGGAGGAGGTATCAGAGCGAAAAAACTGTCGCACTTGGTGTTTGAGGGAGAGGCAAAAAGATCGCAACAAGGAGTTCCCCACCGCGGCGAATATGCCCGCTACTTGAGTATTGAGAGACCACTCGTAAGGGGTGAGAATGGTGCGACTGAGTTTGTCCGCCAGGATGTTGGACCGACCCGGAATGTGCATTGCTATGAGAAAGCGGTTGGTGGAGATTGCCCATTCCCAAACTCTAAGACCTGGTTCCTACCTGCTTGTTGATATACCAGACAACCGACATGTTGTCCGATTGAATCGCAATTGTTCCCAAGGGAAGAAAGGCCTGAAGCGCTAGCAACGCTAAGAGCACTGCTCTCATCTCTAGAACGTTGATATGCAGTAAGGTCTCTGAATCGTTCCACGTGCCTTGGACGGTCCGCCTGCAATGCCCCCCCACCCGAGGCGGGAGGCGTCCGTGGTCACCGTGGCGAGAGGGGGAGAAGCACAAAATGGGCGGCCTCCGTGGAGATCTGGAGAGTGTAGCCACCACAGGAGGGACCGCTTGCAAGCCTTGCTGATTGCAATGGGATGATGCATAGGAACAGCAAGATACGACCACTGTACTAGGAGTGTCCACTGGAGGATGCGCATATTGAACCTGGCGAGAGGAAGAAGTGCTATAGCAGCCGCCATGGACCCTAGAGCCCTCAGGACCAACTCCGCCGGAACTGAGCTTGAGTGGAGAATGGCCCGCACCTGGAGTTGCAGATTTTGAACTCTGTCCGCAGTGAGGAAGGCTTTTAATCTCCTTGTGTCTAACCTGGCACCTATAAAATCTATGAACTGCGTGGGTGCTAGGTTGGATTTTTTTGCGTTTATAGTGATGCCCAGATGGGGAGCAAGATGGAGAAAGGAGTCTCGCGCCAATAGTAGTAGATGCCTTGTTGGGGCGGTAAGGAGCCAGTCGTCCAGGTAGGGAAAGACCTGTACCCCCTGAAGCCTCAGGTGGGCCGCTACCACTGCTAATACTTTGGTGAACACCCTGGGGGCTGTGGTGAGACCAAAGGGAAGGACCCGGAACTGATAGTGACTGGCTCCCAGCCGGAAGCGGAGAAACCTCCTGGAGCGCCTGTCCATTAGTATATGGTAGTACGCATCCTTGAGGTCTATGGAGCACATCCAGTGATTTTCTCCCAGAAGGGGGAGAATAGACTGCAGCGTGACCATTCGGAACTTCTCCTTGGGAACTGCCAGGTTCAAGAGTGAAAGGTCTAAAATTGGTCTTAGATCCCCCGTCTTTTTTGGCACTAAAAAGAACCTGGAGTAGAACCCTGATCAGATCTGGTCTGGGGGGACAGGCTGGATGGCTCTTTTCTTTAGCAGATGGCCAATTTCTGCCAAAGCGGCCTCCCTTTGACCGGGTGGAACGTCGGGGAGGGACTTCAATTTTGGCAAGAGAAGAAAGGGGATACGGTATCCTCTGGATATGATCTGGAGAACCCAGCGGTCTGATGTTATGGACTCCCATGCCGCCAGGTGCTCCGAAAAACGTCCCCCGACTGCCTCCAGAGTGGAGCAGTCGGGCAACCCCTCAGGGCTGCTGCGCGGGCTGTTCAGAGAAGGGTTCTCTGGACCCGAAGTTCCTGGGAGCCCCTCTGCCTCTAGGGCGGCGTCCTCCCTGTCCTCCTCTGCCACGGAAGGACTGGTTGTCTGGAGCATGCTGGGATTGCTGCGACTTCCGGAACCACATCTTCTTCTGACCCTTTTGGTTCCTAGAATAGGGCCTCTGGGGTGCAGAGAAGCGGATTCCGACGGCAGACAGCATCTTCCCGTCCTTCTTGCTCTGGGTCAAAGTGTCGCGAACAGTTTTGCCAAAAAGGGCAGAACCATCGAAGGGGTCGTTCGCAAATGACGCTTTGAAGGGCTCTGAGAAATCGCAATGACGGAGCCAGGCCTGACGTCTAGTAACTAGGTCTGCCCCTGCGGCTCTAGCGGCGCCTTCCGTAGCATGGGAGAGTAGCCGCATAGAGGTATTGGTAACGGACCTGAGAGTGGCCATGCAGGTGGAGTGCAGCACTTTGTCCTCCTCCGACATGGACTCTGGGGGGGATGCAGCGTATTCTTTAATAAGATCGTGCTGCATCCTAATCACATGTGCCAGATAGTTCAGCGCCCTTACAGAGAAGGTTGCTGAACTAAACATCCGCTTCCCCAAGCAGTCCATCATCCGAGACTCCTTGCTCGGGGGATGGACTGAGAGACTCTCCTGAGCAAGTTCCCTCTTGGTGGCCGCCGCCGTCAACATGGCATCTACCAGAGGCCCCTTACTCCAATGGGCACGGTCAGCCGGAGGACTGAGAATACGGTTGGGCCTTTTAGGGATTGGCTCCACGGTGTCTGGTTCCTTCCACGCCCTGGTGGTAAAGAGGTCCACCAGGGGGTCGGCAGGAGGGGACACCCAAGAGGTAGACGGGCCCGCTTCAAATGCCTCCAAGAACACGGACTCGTCCGAGGAAGACTTGGGGGCAGAACACCCCTTATGCGGAGCATTTCCATGATGTCTCCAAATGAGACATCCTCGGGGTGACCGTGGGGAGCCTTCCTTCCTCCAAGTCCGTGTCTTCCGTGAGAGACTCGGGAGTCAATGTGCCTCCTTTTGCACGTATGCTTGCGGGGAACATCCTCTGGGGGGCTGTCAGAGGACTCCTCGCAAACAGTAACCTGTTCCAGGGGAACAGCTTGGGGCACAGGAGCGGGCTGTCCCAAAGGCCGGATGGTGGAAGCCTGACCCAGTGCAGAGGGAGCGTGGGATGGAGCCGAAGCAAGTGCCGGGGGTCCGGAGACCCTCAACAGGGCCCTCTCCACTACATCAAAAGCCGAAGGGGAGCCGACCTCGACCAAA
>NC_056745.1:1382723320-1382726208 GCF_019279795.1 Protopterus annectens
GAAAGCAAGGGAAGGCAGAATTCCCTCACCCCTGCTCTTAGGCTTGGGAAAGAATACTAGGGGATGAATAAAGTGATTCTTTACTGAGAAACAACCTCAGGCATGAAGGTAGGATTGTTTTTAAGGGTCACCCTATCTTTGTGAAAAGAGCAAAGGGCTCACAACTCAGATACTTCTCTAGCCAAAATCAGAGCAATAAGTAAGATGGTTTCCAAACATGGCAGCAGTTTCAGGTTCAAATGGAGACAGAGTTATATTTTCTAATACAAAGTTAAGATCTCCAGGTGGTCTAACATATAAAACCCATTTCAAGAACTGCTTGACTTGGAACAAAAAAGAAAGTTGGCGGACCTAATGGCAGATCAGCATAAATATTTGAAAGATGCACTTTGATGGAAGTGTATAACAGGCCAGATTTGAGTAATTAAAACAGGTACTGGAGAACCACCAGGGCCCTTGCCTGGGTTAGGTCCTGGTCTCTATTACAACACCAACCAAAAAATCTCTTCCATTTTGATAAATATGACTTCCTAGAAGCAGGTTTTATAGCCCCTTTTAATACCTACTGAACATTCCTTGCATCATTTTGGATTTAGGCTCATAAGGCTGAGGTAGATGAGATACCTTGTCTTGTACGACTAGGTACACTCTGTGAGACAGCTTTGCTGATTTCCCCTTGCCAGATGCTTGAGAAGGGAGAATGTACAGTTGTGTACACTTACCATAAATGTAGATGTTAGAGTGTATTCACTGTTGCAGTCATTACATTTGGGTAATCTGCTGGCAGGTTGCCCTCAGTCAGCCTGATTAACAAAGTCTTGGGTCCTGCGTCGGTTACTGTCCCTTCTTCCATGACATCAGGGGTATAAAAACATGCAGCCGACGCCATTACATCAGTTTTTCTTGACCCAGATGTCAGATGCCCCCCAAATGGGGAGCAAAAAAATATGTATATATTATATGTGTAAAAAAATAAAAAACACAAAACATATACCTCTAAACAAAAGCAAATACACCAAAAAGGCTTTTAAAGATAGCAACAGAAATGAGAGGTATAGCTAGAGAAACACAGGGGGCTGGAGGGAGGGTAACCAGGACTGCAACAGTGAATACACTCGAACATCTACATTTATGGTAAGTATACACAACTGTACTATGTTCTTCGTGTTTCACTGTTGCAGTCATTACATTTGGGTAGAATACCAAAGCTATGGTTGGGAGGATGGATTTATACAGCATTAGGAGCAGCTATAAGGCCCTGCAGTGGCAAAGCCTGCTCTGGATTTATAGAAGAAAGGTAAATGGTAATGTTTGGTGAACGTATGAACTGAGCTCCAGGTGGCAGCTTCTAGAATGTCTCTGGTAGGAACCCCTCTGAGAAAGGCTGCAGAAGTAGATGCAGCCCTGGTGGAATGAGATCTGATGCCCTTGGGGACAGGTTTAACCATGATGCATATAGCAGAAACTAATACAATGGCTTATCCATTTGGAAATAGTCTGCTTTGAAATAGTCTTTCCCTCTGCCCCTGCAGCAAATGCCACCAGTAATTGTTCAGATTTTCTTAAAGATTTTATCCTGTTTAAGTAGAATCTTAGTTGTCTGTGTACATCCAATGAATGCAGAATCTACTCACACTTGTTCTGTGGATTTGGGAAGAAAGTTGGCAGATGAATGGTTTGATTAAGGGCCACACTAGATACCACTTTAGGCATAAAGGATGGATTGGTCCCGAGAGCCACCCTGTCAGAGTAAAAAATAATGAAAGGCTCCACTGCCATAAGAGCCTATAGTTCTGAAAACCTTCTAGCTGAAGTGACTGCTAAGAGAAAAGCTGTTTTCCAAGAGAGAAATTTTAGGTCCGCAGTAGCAACTGGCTCAAAAGGAGAGAGTGAGTTTTTCCAAAACAAAATTGAGGTCCCATGCAGGAGTTGGTGCTCTCCTGGGAGGTCTTAATTTTTTGGCCCCTCTGAGGTACTGCTTTAGCAGAGGATGAGAAAAGAGGGGAGGCTCTTGTGTTGTAATGAGCTGAAATGGCAGAGGCATGGATTTTTATGGAAGAAAAAGATAGATCCTTGTGAAGCATCTCAGTTAAGTACTGCAGAATCTGAAGAATATTGGGCATTGCTGTGCTTACTCCTTGTGCTTGGTTCCAGGCACAGAATCTTTTCCATTTGTCAGCATAAGACTTTCTAGAACTAGGCCTTCTAGCCTACAAAATTACATCCATCACGGACTTGCTGAGAGATGCAACTGGTGAAATTAGTTGATTAGCCATGCTGCAAGATTCAAAGTTTGGAGCGGAGCGTACAGAATTTGATAATTCTGCTGAGACAGTAGGTGAGGTGTCTGAGGCAGGTACCACGGAGGAAGGTGCGACATATTGCGCAGGCGTGGGTACCAGTGTTGGCGAGGCCAGTCTGGAACAATCAGAATCATTTTTGTTTTTCCTGTCTGACTTTTAGTAAGACCTTGAAGAGCAGAGGCAGAGGGAGAAAAGCAAAGACTGATAGTTTTTGTCCAGCTGAAGGACAGAGCATCCACTTTCCAAGCTTTTTTTTGTGATGAATTCTTGTGCAGAATTTGTCCAAGTGATAGTTTTGGGGTGAGGCAAAAAGATCTATGTCTGGGCTCCCCCATTTGCATGTTAACATACTGAAGATTTGTGGATCCAGTTTCCATTCGTGTGGGTCCATGAGATTTCTGCTTAGTTCGTCTGCCAGAGTATTTTGCCTTCCTGGCAGGAATTGAGCTTGTAGATGTATTTGATAAGTCAAGGCCGTGTTCCACAATGCCATGGCTAGTCTGCAAAGGGGGTAGGAATGTGTACCCCCCTGCTTATGTACCACATGACTGTGGTGTTGTCTGTCTTTATCTGTAGTTGTCCTGG
>NC_056745.1:1382726708-1382752991 GCF_019279795.1 Protopterus annectens
AATATCTTTCCCTAAAAATACTGTTTGCTACAGTGTACCAATACCCAAAGAAAAGTCCCCCCAAAACCAAAAAATACTATCACAGCCCCCTGTTATAGCACATACCTGTTGGACCAGCCCTGCCACTGACATCGGTTGGTGAGGAGTATTTCTGTTCAAAGCCCTTATATAGCATCCCCTGTGGTGTATGCGGTGTTTTCCTTGTGACCTACAGCAGTACACACAAATACTGCAAGCGTTACTATGCTCAACAATACATCACTACAAGATAACTGTTTCCACTATATGTATTGCATGCACTTTAAATACTACAGAATAGTACTACATACACAGACATACTGACTGTTCTACATACCTTATTAGTAACCTGAGGTGTCGTTAACTGTTGATGCAATCATTTTTGGTGTGTGTTTCAATGTTCTTTGTAACGTTCCACTGGTATATACAGATGGTTTGAATGTGTGATAACACATCCTTTTCTAGTTACATATCGATAACATGTGGTATCCCGTCCACCAATTGCTGTTCCAAAGTAGTTAATTGGATGCACATCAGCTGTGCAGCTACTCCATTAGCTGATACCATGGCAACAGTGGTGTATAAGTGAGTACTCCTTTTGGGCATTGTCCGTTTGCCTTTCTTTCGAGGGAGACGGCCTAGATGTGTTATTGCGATATATTTCAACAGCTATATGGAGACACACAGAGATATATTAGCTTCATGACTCCTGTGGACTGTGTGTAATGACTAGACAATTTAGTTCTATATGTCAGTACTGCTGTTATATTTCGGAACAGTGCTACTTATGCAGGGTTTGTTTGTACCTGATACTTCTGCAGATGTTAAGTCTGGCAAGGATGTTTGGCCAGCTCAAGGCCGTATGGCTATGCATGAACTGTTATGTGGTGTATAATGTGCTCACCAGACATCCTTGATTTGGTGTACAAGTGTAGCATACTATGCTGTTACTCACTAATTGCTAACACATCCATTGTATAACAGCAGCTATTTCACATAGGGACATGTTAGTATGTCTCTGACAAGGTATGTTAAGGCTTCTGCAGATGTCGTACAGTGTGTGAATGATTTGTGTTGTTATTACAGCTTGCATTGTAATATGTTTGGTGTGGGGGTGATGTTGGTAGATGTACTTAGCAGATGCAGGTGTGTAGGAACTGCTTTTATACATAATCGTTATGTACATGAGGATTCCTTCCCTATTTGAACACCTATCCTTTTGTGGACTAATACAATGGTAATTGCAGGCTGATTCATTAAGGCACTGTTATGTGGTTCCTGTATAGCATGCAGGTGATGTTAGTGCTTGAATTCCTTTGGTAATACATCTGAAAGTAATAACGTGTTGCTACATGATAGCTGTGTATTTCTGTCATAAGTATTTGCAGTCATCTAGTTGTGTTGGTGATTGACCCTCTTTGGCTAGGGTTGCCACCTTTTCATATGGTCATAGTGGGACCTTTTCGGGACACACATCTGATTTTACAGGCCAACACAAACCCACGGTCAGTACAAGGGATAGAACTTTCCTTTCTTGCCTAATTATAAGCTTATTCTTGTAGCAGTTTAGTTGTTTATCCTGTTTCCTGTAACATGTAGGTATTTTAGATAAAGAAATAACTATTGTATGCAACTATTACAGTGCATATGGGAGATAATTATGTCCTACAATCTCAGGACATTTGCCACATTTAATATATTTGGTCAGGACACAACCGCCCAAAGAGGGAGTATCCCTCGCAAAGTGGGACAGGTGGTAACATTATCATTGGCTCATGTCCATAGCACATATTTGTAATAGTGTATAGGCATATACTCTCCATATCCTTTGTTCATAAAGGTTAGTAGTGGGGGAATGTGTAATTGCTATGGTCTATGTTATACACATATATGAACATTTCAACCACTGTATAGGGGAGACCTACGGAATCCCGAAACCACAGTGTTCCGCCGCACACAGTATCGGGACCAGACTCCCATACCCCACATTACTGACATCGACAGTAACTCACGAAGATAACATAAACATGGAACACACACATGCACACACAGACACACTGCTACCCAACACATCCAAACAAACCATCCTACACTATGTAAGAGCAGATGGCCAAGCCCCGCTACACCCCCCATGTAGGTGTCTGCTCCCCCCACACCACCCCCTACTTTAATATTCTACATCCTAGGTTGTGCAAACAGATGCACAAAGCTAACCCACAACCACACATTACAGTCCCCCAAGAACACACACCACACACACAGAATACACACTTACACACACTACAGCCCTAAGAAACACACGTACACACAGTAACCTACCCAAACCGCAACACCAGAAGCACTGACTTACTGTCCATTAACATCATGAGATTATACCTCGTGCATCTCGTGTTTCGGTACTGTGTTCTTTCGGACCTTAAGCCTCGGGATTACGTGCGTCGGTATGTGGTTGGTATCCCATTTATATGTACCTCCATGGTTATGTAGATGTTGTTAACCTATCTATATATCTACATATATATGTATATCCCCATATATCGACATCTCTCTCTCTCTCTCCCTCTCTCTCTCTATATATATGATGATGTATATCTATATATATATATATATATATAACATACACCTTTCATTGGGTACATGCTGGTTTGTCCTATTTCAACACATTCCTTCCTTTTGTGTTTTATCCTGTCAGTATACACGACTGCCATTGGTACATCTCAGGTAGCTTAGTGGTATGTTATTGTGATGAATGTGTACATGGTTGTGTGTTCTAATCCTAGCAGTGATATCTCACCTCTCAGAGCAGGCAATGGTAGTGCAAGGGTGATTAACGCACATTTCAGCGGTTGTGTGTTCCACATGTTTATTATTCTGTGGAGAACTACCTATATATGCAAGCTGTGTTTAAGGTATACTATGTAACATGTACACATCTGTGAAGATTCCTGTCGGGATACTCCCCATTATTTGGAACTACATCCCTGATTACATTATACAAAACCCCTCACTGACACTCTGGGGAATCCTTGCAGAGTGGGTGATGAACAGTAGCTACACCCCAGGGATCCCACAAGTGGCTCTGCTCCACAGAGGGACAGTGAGTTGATCGATGGGGTGGCAACAGCAGACACATTTTGCCTATGCTTACGAGTGGCCTCGCAGTTGGGTATGTACCTACCTATGTATCTATGAACCTGTACGTACAGTATGGACACATGCTGATAGCTTAATTTACTGTTCAGGTATTGACTTATCTTGTGCCAATGGCAGTTGTGTGTACAATAGTTGAGGGCTACCTATGTAGGATGCACACAGTAGACCACCTATACATGACAATTTACGGGTGGTCGTGTGTGTATGCCATCCATGTTTGCTGTGTGTGCAGGTGGAGAAGGGTGTCAGTCCATTAGTGCCTACACTGTCAGTGTGTGTGCTATACGTTTCCTCTTTGCCAAGGCATGGGCATACTGGGCATGCCTCCATCTGCCTACTGGGGCTAGCACAGGGTGTTCGTGGTCTGAATCCCCCTGTGCCTGTGGGTCCCTTGGCAATGGTGGTGGGCTGTGAGGGCCTTCACCATTCTGTCCCTGATGCAGCTGTTTCTGCAGGATCATATTGTGTAGCATGGCACATAGTATGAAGATGTGGGCACACATTCCTGGAGAGTACTGCAAGGCTCCATCAGATATGTCCAAGCAATGGAACTGTGATTTCAGCATCTGAAACATGCACTCTATGATGATTCTGGTTTCTTTGTGTGCCTCATTATGGCGTTCTTGCGTGGCTGTGTGTGCATTTCTGATGGGAGTCATCATCCACGGTTTCAGTGCATAGCCAGCATCCCCCACCAGGTGGCCATATGGGATGTCCCCCCTGGCAAATACCTCATACAGCTGTGAGGCATGCCAGATGTGGGAGTCGTGATAGCTTCCAGGGCTGCCAGCACACACATCCATGATAATGCCCTGGGCATTGCACACGACCTGGCTGTTGATGGAGGGGAATCCCTTGTGGTTTATGTAGTGCCTACCCTGCTCACTGGGTGGTGACTTGATGTGTATGTGTGTGCAGTCTATTGCACCCAGTACCTCTGGGTAGAATGCCACATGGTGGAAGAGACACATATTGCTGGCCAACTCCTCCTGCATTCGGGGGAAGTATATGTGCTCATTGGCATGTGGTAACATGGCATCCAGGAACTGGTGCAGTACCCTGGATTCTGATGCCTGTGAGATCCCCATGATATCCCCAGCTGGCCTTTGGAAGGTACCTGTGGCTAGTATTCTCAAGCTTACGCATACCTTCATGTCCACTGGGATGGGTTCCCTTTGTTACTTCTGGCTCTTAGGCATGGCCAGCACAGCTCAACAAGTTGCTGTATGATGTCCCTGTCCACCCTGTAATGCTCTACTATCTCCAGATCATGTAGCCCCTGGTAGGTTACCCTGGGTCTGAACATTCGTCTCCTCCTCCAGTGCCTGAGATGGTTGTCAGCATCATCCTCCACACCACCATCAGTTTCCAACACATGCTGGTGAATCAAAGCTATGGCAGCCCCTAACATATACATATTAAAAGTTCCCCGTCTGTATACACCAATGGTGCAGAGTGTCTGGGAATACACAAGTGTGTGTGGGGGGGGCTTTCACACCTTATACTATTGTGCAATGGATGATGCTGGTGTACTTGGGTGTGTTTGTGCTATTCCAGCTGCAGGGTATGGTTTTACACCAGGTACTGCTATTGTGGGGCCTTTGGTGCTGACTTACACTTGTCTGCTGTGATTCATCTATTGCCCTTTACTTCTATTTTCAACCCGATTCACTTCCCATTGTCAGGCATGAATCCAGCTGCCGACTTTCTTGTTTTGTGCTTCCACAACCCAGGATTGTGTTGGGAAATGTGTTATGTAGCTGATCTAGTGCAAGTTTGCTTTGTTCTGCTGTGACAGTTCTCTTTTCTTTGCTGTACAGCACCTCCCCTTTCCTGTTCTGCAGGTAGCTGCTAGCAGCCTTGTTAGCTGTTGTCTATGGCCCACTGTGAGTTTCTAGGTGTTAATTACTAATTTATACTCCAATTACCATGCTGCAGCATTTCCTTATTGTCTTCTCGTATCGTTCCTGTTTCAGCTGTGGTGCGCACCGCACACAACCATTTACTGGGTTTTGTGCGCGTTTTCATCCACGTTCACATGAACGTTCAGTTACCTTGTGTGCTCTCAGCTAAGCAAAGCTATGGCTATTTCCACACCCCTATCCTGCGGCTTTGCTTAGCAACACGCAACATGGATTAGCAATGATCCAATATGCTTACAGCTATGGTGGCGTGCCCCTCTCTTGATGTCATGTTTACCTCCAGGCCACTCCTCGGTGTTGTAACACTAAGCCGTGTGGTTCATCCTTACGCCAGCGGGGCATTTGCGATTCAGTATTACTTGACTGCATCGCATTGACTGCTAATTCCTAGTTACTGCATGGAACACTGTCACAGACCCTTAGCAACCCTTGCACCATGGTTCTGGTGTAGCATGCGTGCCATTGACTATTATGGGGATATCATGAATTGATTACATTACAGTTTTATGACATCTAAATATATTTTCCTTGTGATCCCATTTGCACACCGATGCACTGCAGTTTTACTTTGCGTTGGTGTGGCCGTGACATTAAAAGTTATTTTTTATATGTTGTGCATGTTGTTTTATGCCATTGGCTATATATTTAGCCACTGGCATATATTAACATTATAATACATAAGTTTGGTCTGCTTTCATGGCTCCGATTTTATGTTTGACAAAATGTAAACCGTTTTTTTTTTGGTTTACATTTCTACATGCTTATGCTACACCTGCACAACTTCATGAATCACTATATACCTTCATTTGCATGCTACACTGCTGTGCATGGGGTAATTAGCATACATGCACCGGGAGCTGCACAGCTCTGCCGTACGCTGGTAGTGCACGTGGAAACAGCTCTTATCTGAATCGCTCAACGTCCATATTTGGCGCTAGATCACCAACGCTACTCAGGCGCATGGCGCAAGCTTCATGAATCCCGGGGAGTAGCTATTACATTTGTAAAATTGTGTAAACAGCTTACAATATCTCAGCAACCATTCAAGTTATACACATACTATCAGCAGTATTTAATTCATCTAGTTGAGAGCTTTTATATGAGTCTAAAGAGATATGTCTGTGTTACTTGGCTATTGATATATTTAGAAATATATGAAAATGATATCTATATAAATTAATATCATAAAAAACAATAGTTAATATATATTTACCTGCACTAGACAGAGGTCAAATAATAATGCAGTTGAGTTTGCCAGTGTGTAAGCTTTAAGATGAAATCATTTAAAACTTTGTACATGGTTTTAGAATTATTGATGCAACATGGCTTTGAACTTATTGATGCAAATATGAACAAGCAATATTTGACAGGTAGAGGCATCAGTTAACTGCAGATGCACCTGTAGGCATCACTTGGATGTAATGAGTTAAACACAAGCATCCGTACAAATCAGTTTGATATACAAATGACATATAATTATTTGCAAAATTCCAGCTAGCTGTGCTTGCATATGTTACACATCCACTGCCTCACTTCTCCTGGCATGGCTGGCAGTACCTCCTATCAGTACAGAGATCACTAGGCAAATTTCTCAAGAGCTCTTACAAGCCTATTCAGTTTTACCCACATTTTTTATCCCTAGAGGAATAATAACAAAGGTCATCAAGCAATGCTTTGACAATCTATACAGTCTACCTCTTTCCCTAAGGTACACGGCTGCCATTCCAGGAGTGAATTTGTGATTCCCATCCATTGGTCCAGATTGCACTTGAAGATGGTCAGGGAAGGGCTCTGCTTCATGTGAATAGGAAGCCTACTCCTGAGGAGGGGCAATCTCTGGGAAATATATCTCCCTCTGCAGCATGAACTATTTGTGTCAGATATTAGGCTTAGATCTTTGGACCAGGTAACCCTCATGCAGTTACTTTTGTGAATATGCAACATTTTCATCAGGGCTGGGACAGAGACCATCTTTTAGATCAGGAATAGATCACCCCTCAGTAATTGGTAAGAAACTGAATGCAGTGATAGGGCTTTTAATTGGTTCACATAAGACATGTAGGTTATACCCTGTATTTTTTTGGTGAGAAACTTCTGAGGATGCTTCAGCTGTTGTAGGTACCTGGTGAGGTACATACCAAATGGTGCATTGTATTTGATTATTGGTCTGTTGAGGGCCAAGAGCAGTGCTAAAACATCCTTAGATCTGGGTACCATACCCTTAGTTATAAGCTGAGTCACACAGAAGGATTTCCTCACCACTGTGGACACATGGTGGTCAAAACTGAGATTACTGTCTATTTGACTATCCAGATTTCTAGCTACTGTGTCCATTCATGGGGGGAGTGCTATCAGTGTTGTAATCTGCAGGGGTATTTGATTTCCCAAAGGGTATTATTATACACTTCTTTGCATATAGTTTGAGGCCATGGCTCTGACACCATTCATTCAGTCATTCCTGTTGGATATCAACATTAGAGAGTCAGTGATTGCCCCAAATTTGCAGTCATCAACAAACCTGGTCAGCCAAATTCATCTACATGTGCCTTGACATCTGAAATGTATATTCCAAACAGAAGGGGGACCAGCACTAAGCCCTGTGGTACTCCATTAGTGACTGGATTTTCGCTGGATGTGGATTCCCCCACCTAAATAATGTGTTCTATCTGGGAGCCATTTGGCTATCCATATAGTAATATAAAGGTTTATGGCCAATTTTGTGAGTTTATCTATAATACCTGAGTGGGATAATGTGTCGCATGCCTTGGCCAGGTCAAATTACATGGTATGTACTGAGTTATCTACATCCTTGGCCTTGGTGATCTTCTCAAAGTACTCCATCAGGTTGACCAGACAGGACTTGCCCTTGATGAAGTTGAACTGGGTCAGGTCTAGAGTTTACAGATTTTCTACGTCGCTTTTAATCATATCCATGATTATCCTTTCCATAGCCCTATATATGAGGTCAGTCAGACTTATGGTTCACTAGTTTCCTGGGTCCATTGATGATCCTTTCTTGTGCAGAGGGATTACTGTTGCTGTACTCCACTCTACTGGGACAGAGTCTGTCTGGAGACTGTGGTTAAATATAAATCCGAGTGGGTCTGCTAAGTTCATAGGTTCATAGGTTCATACTAGGCTATCTGCCCTAGGGCATTTATAAGCCTAGCCAGAGTGTGTTTGGCTTTCGCCACCCATTTTAAATTAATTTTGCTATGCCTTTTTTTGAGGTTAGTATACTGTGCCTCTGTCTAACAGTGACACAGAAGTGATAGCCGGGGTAAACCTACAATCTCCCATCCACTCATCAAGATTCCTCTTGAAGAGAGTCAATGTGGGACTCTGCCTAACCTGGACTGGGATTTTATTCCAGAGTGAAGGGAGCCTCTGGGTTATGAATCTGTCCCTCCAGCATGTCCTATTTATTTCAGTGCTGAGGTTCAAGTCTCGAGCACGTAGCTCGATGGGATTTGGATTTTCTGAGGTGCAGCATGTCCATTAATTTCGGGTTGGACATGGCTTTATACGTCAGGCACAGATCGCCTCTGAGCAGGCGGTATGCCACTAAGTAGAGCTGGAGTTTCTTTAACCGGGCAGCATATGGCATCTGTTTGAGCCCTTTGATCCTCTTGGTGAGGTACTTTTGGGGTCTTTCCAGTTGCTGCAGGTGTCTGGTAAGGTACATCCCAAAAGGGGCATTGTACTCAATTATGGACCTGATGAGGGATGAGTAAAGAGGCACGATGACCTCCCCTGATCTAGATGTGAATCCCTTCATGATTAGGTGGGCTATATAAAATGTTTTTCTAACCACTTTGGCCACGTGGTTGTCAAATGAGAGATTGCTATCAACTTGGGTCCCCAGGTCCCTAATGACTTCTTCTGTACTTAATGGATTATCACCTATGTGGTAATTTGTGGGCACTTTGTTTTGCCAAAGGGATGACTATACACTTTTGGCGTTTAGCTTGAGGCCATGGCTCTGGCACCAGTTGTCTGTTTCTATGAGGCCCTTTTGGAGGATGCTTGTGTCGGCTGGAGAGTTGATTATGGCGCCCAGTTTGCAGTCATCTGCGAACTTGGTCAGCCACAGTCCTTCCGTGTTGGCCTGTACCGCCGAGAAATATATACCGAACAAGAGAGATCCCAGGACTGAGCCTTGAGGGACGCCACTTGTAACTGGTTTGGAGTCTGACATGGCTCCAGCAATTCTAACCATGTGGGTTCTGTCCTTGAGCCAGTTTGCAACCCATCTAGTGACATAGGGGTTTATATTTAAGCTGGTGAGCTTATCTATAATGCCCGAGTAGGGTATTGTATTGAAGGCTTTTGCGAGGTCCAGGTAGGCTGTGTGGACCACCTTCCCCTCGTCAATGGCCTTGGTGACTGTTTCAAAGAAATCAACCAGGTTTAAGAGGCAGGATCTGCCCTTAACAAAGCCAAACTGGTTACGATCCAGTGTCTGTAGGTCCCCAATATCTTTATTTATGAGGTCCATGATGATCCTTTCCATAGCTTTGCAGACCAAGCTAGTCAGGCTTATGGGGCAATAGTTTCCAGGATCCGTTGAGGCACCACCTTTGTGGAGAGGGACCACTGTTGCTGTACACCACTCTTTGGGTACATATCCTGTAGTAAGGCTAAGATTGAACAGTAGTTTTATGTTTGGGTTTAGCTCTTCTTGGAGTTCATGTAGGACGCAGCCCGGGACACCATCTGGTCCCATTGATTCTGTGTTTTTTGCTTTGGAGAGGGCGGCTCTTACCTGAGCATCTGAGATGTCAGGGGGGCAGCACTCTGTTGGGATAGATATTTGCCCCTTTGGTGGGGAGAGGGGGGAGAAGTTTGCACTGAACCTGTCAGCTAGGATGTTGGCAATGTCTGTGGGCTCGGTGTATTTTTGTCATTTTGGACTAATTCTGAGCATATCTGGGAATTCCACCCAGGTTCCTAACATAACTAAAGAAAGCCTTGTGATTATCCTTAGTGTTCTGTGCAATTTTTCTCAAGCTGGCCTTAGATGATTTTATGAGTGCCCGTAGTTTTTGCTAATACTGATCAGAGATGCCTTCCTTTTTGGGATTTTGCTCTATCATGTAGTAGCTTCCTCCTTCTATTGTATAGTTTGTTTATGGTTGGGGTCCACCAGACAGGACGCCTGCCTTTGGAGGATTGGGTCTTGGTTTTATTTGGGATTGCATGATCCATGCATTCCTGAAGGTGTTCATAGAATGCGTTTATAAAGGATTCTGCGGTCTGGGCCGTATTTTCCACAGGCCCGGGGGCTTTGAAGGATTTTGCCTTGGTTTTGAGGCGTGTGAAATTTGCTTTAGAGAAGTTTTTCACTGTGGTTTTCTGGGCAGGGGGTGGGGTCGGGATGTGAATATCCAGTGAGATTAGTTTATGGTCTGATCTTACCAGTGAGGGATACACTTCTTGTCTGGAGCATAGTGTCCCCATGTTGGTGATGATCAGGTCCAGTATGTTTTCCCCTCTTGTGGGAGTGGTAACAAGTTGTTCCATAGCATTTGAGTTTATAAATTCTAGGAACCTTTGGGCTAGGTGTTGGAGCTAGAGTAATGCTCCCAGTCTATGTTTGGGTAGTTGAAGTCGCCCAATATAATGGTGTTTGGAGAGACCTTCATATTTTCCAGTATTCTCAGGAAGGCCAAGTGGGGTTCCTGTGTTTGGGAGGGTGGTCTGTAGCAGGCTATAAACTGGAAGGCAGTTTTACCCACAGTTAGTTGCACATGGGTAGTCTCTGATGCTTCGTGCTGTGCCACCAACCTGGAGGTGTGGGTATCTTTGATGAATATTGATACTCCCCCTCCTTTTGTGGTTCGGTCCAAGATTTGGGGCCGAAAAGCATGGTATGAGGTATAACCTGGTAGTGCTGGGGTGCTCTCGGGAGCCTTGAACCAGGTTTCTGTTACTGCACAGATATCGATGTTCACCATGCTAAGGAGAGTTCCCTGTCCGTGCATCTTGAGGTTTAGACTTCTGGCGTTGAGTAGCATTACTCTTAGTTTCTTATCCCTTGTGATACCTATGGAGGTGGGTTTGTCTTTTGAGTCTTGCCTAAAAAAGGCACTATGTGGGTAGCAAGAGCCTTTGCCAATATCCAAAAGCCCAGGGGTGACAGGTGCAAGCCATCCCTAGCAAAGCATCGTGGCTTGTCGAGCATGTCATCCCAGGATGACAGGCATTGGATCCCCTTTGAATGACACCAACACTTAAGCCAATTGTTGAAATTGATCATCTTGTCTTCATATTGTGGCATCATTCTTGGTGAGGATAAGATGCTACTAAGTCATGTTTCAAGCTATTTAACAGGTACCCTTTCATGTTTCTAGTTTTGGAGAGTGCTGTGACAACTTGTTCTTTAATGATAACAGGCAAAGGAATTGTAGGGGGTATTTCATGGGGAGTGAATGAAGGTGACGGGGGAGGAATATGAGCTGAATTTATTGGCCAGCAAGTTTGGTAGTTCTTCTGGCTGTGTATAGGTAGTGTCATATGCAGCCAACTCAACACATTGTTGAGTGTCTCCCTAAAGATTTGGGACATAACTAAAAAATGCTTTGTGGTCATCCTTTGCTTGGGAGGCTATTTTAGTCTCATATTTAGCTTTTGTAGACTTGACTAGTTCCCTGATTTGCCTGTTGAGACTGATGGGAGATTGTTTTTTCTCTGTTGTGCACCCTCCTTCTTACGTCTAGACAGGAATGTCTTCATTCTGTTGTATAGTCTATTTATGCCTGAAGTACACCAAAGTGACTTGTTTTCTGGCTTGATCTAGGTTTTGTTCTAACAGATTCTGTAGTTTCTTTGCAGTTGTTTAAGTGGTTATACCGGACATTCATGTATACTTCTGCCTAGGCCTCCATGTTTTGTGGAGTTTGGAGTAGCTTTAAAATTACCTCTGCTATTACTTAATATAAGATAATTGGCCCTGAAAAAAATCTTTAGGCTTCTGGGGTTTGATGGGTGTTATACCATTACATTTATTTCATAGAAGACCAATTTCTGATCTGATCTTACCAATGGGGACATTACACTGGGAGGGGTGCAATGCTACCCCATGTCTGTGAGTACTATGTAAAAAATATGTGAGCCCCTAGTGAGAGTGCAGACCAGCTGTTCTAGGGCATTTGGATTGACAAAGTCTAAGAATCTCTGACTCTGCATGTTAGTGGTTGTGTATGTTTCCCAGTTTATGGAGTGGGTAGTTAAAATCACCCATGACTTGCAAGTTGGGATGAATGGTAAGTAATTCTAGTAATTTTAGGAAAGCAGAGTATTTCTCCTGGTTCATGGTTGGGGACCTGTAGCTAGCAATGATATGGTGGGGGAGTTTGCCTGTGGTCAACTGGACATGGAGTAGCTCAAGCAAGTCATCTTGCTTGACTGATATTGAGGAGTGATTGTTTTTTATGTAAATAGAAACACTTCCTCCTTTTGTTTTTTCCTATTCAGGGGGTGGTTTGAATGTGTGTTAGGCATTGTAGCCTTGCACCACCAAGGTGCTTTCCAAAGCCATGGATCATGTCTCTGTAACTGCACAGACCTCAGCATTCTCCAGGGCAAGGAGAGCATCCAGGGAGCGCACTTTCCTATTAAGACTCCTATTACTGAGCAGTATACCTTCAGCTTGGCATTAGAAGAATTTGTTACATTGGTAGGTCTGTTGGTTTGGCACTGCCTAAAAAAGGCATTATGAGAGTGGCTAATGCCTTGGCCAGTATTTAACAGCCTAGCAGTGACAGGTGCAGACCATCTCTAGCAAAGCAGCATGGTCTATAAATAATGCCATCCCAGGCAGACAAATACTGGATCCACTTGGAATGGCACCCGTAGCTAAGCCAATTATTGAAGTCAGTCATTTTCTGTTTGTATTGTGGTATCATTCTTGAAGATGGTAGAATGCTACTCATCTTGCGACTCATACCTGCCTGCGACACAAGGTCCATCATATTTTTCTTCATATAGTCCAGGGTGATATATCTTAGGTTAGGCACCTCCAAATGGACTATGACTGAGTTGGATTGGTACTTGTGGTTGAGTGACCCGAATGCCTGTGTGAGCTGAAGAATCCTGGCCCCTGACAGGCAACTGACTATAACCCTATCGTTTTCCAACCTGGTGAGGGGGGAGTTTGTGTGTCACACAATAGAGTCTTGTATGACCAAGATGTTTGAATGTGTGGTGTTTTTCCTTAGCAGCTTGCTTGTGGAGACATTGTGATGTGTATTTTTCTATGTAGTGATTGGTGTTGTCTTGGTTTTGTTTGTTTGTGCTTTCTGTCGGCAGCATATGGAAGGTCTTTGAGGCTCTGGTAAGTTACTTGTGGGCACCTCTGCATATGTGAATTTATGTGTCAATATCTTATTTAGTGAGTGAAATGTGCATGTGCTGATAACTTGCTTGTTATTTGGTTTTTCAGTATGTGAGAATCGTGTCACAATTTTCATAGTGTAACTACATCTCTCACATACAATGTTTGTTTGTTTCAGGATTAAGTGGTTCCCAGTATACATGAGACAATTAGTACATTGCCACAGGATGCCCATGTTCAACAGGCTGACCACTGAGATAGCAGAAAAGTGCCTATATATGGCTTCAAGTTTTTTACTTTTGGTATAACCAGGAAGAAGAGTGGGTAGATTTAGCCTGGCTGGGATGACAGCACACGGATGAAGAATGGGTGCTATACTCAGTGTGATGTGCAGCTATCCAACAAGGTGACACTGCTCTGCATGCAACTCAAGTGCTCATAGAGCAGCAGGAGGACTGGGAAGGTTGCAGAAATAGTTATTCTAAGAGAAACTTTAACTTGAAAGCATTTGCATATATACAGGGCACTGCTAACTGCCACTGTGCAGAGTCCATCCTAACTCAAGCATTGGTCTTATATATAATCAGAAAAAAAGTTTTAGAACAACAAGGTCTACAGACCAATCAGGGAAACACACAATAATCATTCAGCCAGCAGCCCCCAACTGAGATCGGTTTGTTAGAGCACACTTCTGCCACAAAAGTGCAGTCAAAAAACTGTTGATGTAAAAATGCTGGTTTTAGAGCTGACGTGCATGGAAACCACACAATCTAGATAATACAGTCCTGTAAAATGACTACAGCAGCAGTGGAAACAGTTCAGTTTGAAACACTACTAAAGTGCAAGAAATGTAACAAATAATATAACATTATTATGGAATACAATAAAAAATAATCAACAGGAGTGCAAAATGACACTTATTTTTATTCTTTTAGCAGTGAATAGCTTTAGATGCAGTAAATTCTCTTGTAACTTTCAGGTGAATTATCCAAACCATGTGCAGATATTTGGAATTGAACACAAACCCACACAAAAACCTGTGCTTATACAGAATCAGAAAAACAAGTTTTACAACAGCAAGATATGCAGACCAATCAGGAAAACACACAATAAGTTTTCAACCAGTTGGCCCCAGCTGAGATAGATTTGCTAAAGCACACTTTTGCCACACGAATGCAGTCAGACAACCTTCTTAATATGACAATTCTGGTTTTAGAGCTCAAGTGCTGGTTAACCACATAATCTAGATACTACAGTCCTATAAAACTAGCATGCATAATGTAATGAAGTACTACAGCAACAATGGAAACAGTTCAGCTTTGAAACTACTAAATTATCACATAGATAATAAGGTACTAAGCATGCAATCAGTCATGAGGGACTTGGGCACCCAGGCTGATAGCAAACTGATTTTGACCACCATATTGCCTCCATTATATGGAAAGCTTTCTACATGGCCCACCTCATTAGTAAGGCTATCTCATCCAGGGGCAAGGTGGTCATAACATCCCTGTATTCTTCCCTTGTAAGACCCATTATTGAGTACAATGCCCCTTTTGGAATGTATCTCACAAAGCACATGCAGCAGCTGGAGAGACCACAGAGGTTCCTCACCCGGAGAATCCTAGGCCCAAAACATCTACCCTGCACAGATAGGGTAAAAATCCTCTCCCTCTACTCAGTGTCCTACAGAATCCTCAGAGGTGACCCCTGTCTGGCATAGAAGGCAATTTCAGACCCCACCTTGATGGGACTGCTGCAAATCCGCAAGTCAAGCTCCACTTAAGTAACCTGCACGAGCGAACTCAGCCTGGTCTGTGACATCAATAGGACTTGATGGTGGGACAGATTTTTGTCCCAGAGACTCCTCCTTTTGTGGAATAGACTCCCTCTCCACGTAAAGCAGAGGACCTCATTAAACTGTTTTAAGTGCAACCTAGATAACTGGATGGGGAACAGAAAATTCACCCCTGGGATTCCACCTGTGTCTCCGCTGGACAGTGGCATAGGGTGCTGACTTGTTGGAATATAGGCTAAATTCTATGTTAGGCTTGTAAGGGCCTCAAGGCCAATAGCCTAGTAACTTCATATGATCCTATGATCCTAGGTATGAGACATTTAACAAAATAATACAGGATACGTATGAAATATAGTAAAAATAATCAGCAGAAGTCCAAAATTATACTTATTCTTATTATTTTAGCAGCAGATGTCTTTACATGCAGTAAATTCTTTTTAACTCTCAGGCAAAGTAGCCAAACCAAGAGCAGCTCTGAGAAATTGAACAAAAATCCTTGCAAACACTGGGCTTATATATAATCAAAACAAGTTTTAAAACAGCAAGGCCTGCAAACCAATCAGGAAAGCACACAATAAGCTTTCAGACAGCAGTGCCAACTCACTTAGGTTTGACAGCAGGTGTCTGCCAAATGAGTGTGGACAGAAAACTGTTAGTGTAAAAATGCTTGTTCTAGAGCTCAAGTGCAGGGTAACCACACAATGTGGATACTAGAGTCCTGTAAAGCTAGTAGGCACAATGTAATTATGGGTATGAGAACTGAATTGCGTAATGTGAATAATTTGCAGGCTGTGAAATGGGGTTGGAAGGGTAAAAGTTAAGAGGATATGAATGTGTGGTTAGAGTAGGGTGTGACGTAGTTGTTTGAAAGATTTAGGTTTTCGAGACCTATGGTGGGATTAGACAAGTCTCTTTTTGGTGTAGTTTATTTAACCCCTTCCTCCCTTCCCTTATTTTGGAGATCTGAGAAAGTTAGAAGTTAGGTGGGGTTAGGGTATTCATTTCAGGGTAGAATAAGAGAGAGGCAGCTGCAGCCCTCTTATACCCCCCCCCCCCACTTTGTGAGGCATGGCCTTTCAGAAGAGAGTGGTGGTACACTGCTTTGGATGTCTGTGGGTGTTGCAGAGTGAATGGTGGGAATTAACGCTGTTTGTATGATGAATGTATGCTAAGCATTTCTATGTTGACAGCAAAATGTTGATTCTGTTATTGACTGTAACTCTAATGTGCTCTTATGTTCATGTGTAACTATTGTAAAAGTATTATTTGGTTTGTTTAATAAACTGTTCACAATGGCAAATGATCGGTGTGTGGACTTACACAGCTGCATCTTGCTCATCCTACACATTTTTAATCACATTTTGATAGCTCCATTTCTAATCTTATCTATCCACGGAGCATCCTTGGTGACAGAAGGATACACTCTTTCATATACATCTCTTCTTACTGATCATATATAAACATTGGGTGCTTGGTGGACATACTCCCTGCCATTCATTTTCACTTACTTATCTTTGTTAGAGCCAGCAAGACAAACTGTTGCTACTACATCTTACCTTGGTGTTTTGAGAGCTGAAAAGAAACTCATTCTTAGCATTTTGTCTTCTTGAACTAGGTGACAGTGTTAAAGCTAATTCTGATTTCTTGGAGGGAGACAGTCAATAGGATCAAAAGCTTTGGTAAGGTCAATGAAGAGTGCACCTGAAAGGATATATATGTTTGTGCAAAAACACATCTATCTCTTTTTATACTAATATGTATATATGTATATATATATATATCTATATATATATCTATATATATATATATATATATATATATATATATATATATATATATATATATATATATATATATATATATATATATATATATATATACATATATATATATATATATATATATATATATATATATATATATATATATATATATATATACATACATATATATATATATATATATATAGACAGAGAGAGAGAGAGAGAGATGTGTAGGTATTTATAAACAGATATGCATGTCACATGCATTAAATTAAATACTTTATATGATATGTGATTTTTGGAGAAAAATATAATCTGAACACATTCAAAAGACATTTTAATAAATGTAACTTTTCCATATTTAGTATTTTGATTGGTAACTATTGAAATGTTGGGAACCACTTTAGCAAGTTATGTAATGCTGAGACTGAAAGGACAAAAAACAGACTTGTATATATTAAATCCAAGATGGCCAGTTCTCAGAATATTCCCTTTTCTCAAAGGTACACTAATCTTGGATTCAGTATACATAAGCTCATGGTGTGGGGGTCTTGGCTTCAACATCAGGCTTGGCCTCTGATAAAAAGAAGTTGAAAGGAAAAGAGCAATTTTCATTATTTGCTATTCACCTGCATTTTTTTCAGCATGTGCAAGAGCTGACATATTAATAGGGAGCCATCTTGATCAGCTGTCATACAGTCCATATATCTGTCTGGCTTCTACAATAGCCTTTCAAACCTAAAGTACTTAACAAGACTATTTTCTGTGGATATCCAATCTTCTTTATATCAGCTTGCAATCTTTGACAAAGCAGGAAGCCCCACATTCATTTATTAAGTTAATTTAGGTATTTTAATATCTGACATATTATCCTTTCACTGACCCATATTAGTAAACACAAATGCTACAGTTTATTATTTAATTTCTTAGTTGATTATCATAATGACAACTTTCCCCCAGATTCATGAAGCTTGTGCCAGGCGCAGGCATAGCGTAGGTGGCATAACGCCAAATATGTCCGCCGAGCGATTCAGGTATGAACCAATTCCACATGCACTACCAGCGTACGCCAGAGCTATGCAGCCCTTGGCATAGGTATGCAAATCACCCAATGCACAGTGTCACACCATGCTAATGAAGGCATACAGCAATTCACAAAGTGGTGCAGGTGTAGCTCAAGCCCATGGAAATGTAAACCAAAAAACATGGTTTACATTTTCCCAAACAGAACATCGGAGTTATGGAAGCGGACCACACACATGTATTACAAAGTTAACATATGCCAATGGAGAAATACACAGCCAATGGCGCAAGAAGAGATGCACAACACCTAAAAAACAACATTTAATGTCATGTCCACAGTAACGCACAGTACAACTACAGGGTATGTGTGTGCAAACAGGAATACAAAGGAAATATATAAAAATGGCAGAAAATCGCAATGAAAGACAAATCAGGATTGCACCATAATATGCAATGGTAGACATGGCACACCACAAGCAAGGCGCAAGGGTTGCCAGGGGCCCGCCACAGTGTTCGGCGATGTAACTATGAATTAGTAGTCAATGCCATGCAAATGAGGCAGGTAATACTGAATTGCAAACGTCCCACCGGATTAAGGATGTACCTGACGGTACAGCGCTATAACACCAAGGAGTGTATCAAAGGTGATACATGACATCAGCAGAGGGGTGTGTCCCCGTATCAATAAGCACATTGGAGCAATGCAAATCTGGCCTGGCCGTTGCTAAGCAAAGCTGAAGGACAGGGTTGGGGAGGAGGGTATAGCACCGTTTAGCTGTGAGCACACATGGTGCCCGAAAGCGCATGTACATGGGGATGAACTCATGCCCGAAACCCGGTAAGCGGATGCATGCGCCACGAACAATAGTACAAACAGGAAGGTCATGGGAAGAAAAGAAGGAAATGCCGAAGCAGGGTAATGGGCGCAGTAATGAGCAATTAACACCAATCAACACACGGTGGCCAATCGACAGCAGTAGACAAGCCTGCATGCAGAAACCTGCAAAACAGGATAGGGGAGGCATAGGATTGCAAAGAAAGGTGTGGAGGACCTGGAATGCAAAGATAGGAGAACTGTCATAGCAGAGCAAAGCAAGCCCAAAGTAGATCGGCAATAGCACACATTACCCAAGATAAGCCAGGTCTAGGAAAGTACAAATGAAAGCAGGCAGCTGGATGCATGCCAGCAAATGGTAGGTGTAACGTGCACAAATGTAAACCGAAGGGCAGGAGGTAATCACAGCATCCAAATGTAATGCAACACCAAAGGCAGCACAATAGCGGTTTCATAAATAAAACACAGAAGGTACCCTGTAGCCACGATCATACATACACACCCTATGACATCATCAGTGTTCACAGCAGAACAGTATAAAGTGTGAAAGCACTCAACATTCACCTGTGTATTCCCAAACACCACACCATAGGTGTAAACAGACGGGGAACTTTTAAAATGTATATGTTGGGAGCTGCCATAGCTGTGATTCATCAGCATGTGTTACAGACCGACGGTGTTGTGGAGGATGATACCGACAACCACCGTAGGCCTCGGAGGAGGAGAAGAGTGTTCAGACCAAGGGTAACCTACCAGGGGCTACATGATCTGGAGATAGTAGAGCATTACAGGGTGGACAGGGACAACTTACAGCAAATAGGAGAGCTGTGCCAGCCACGCCTGAGAACCAGAAACAACAGAGGGGAACCCATCCCAGTGGACACAAACGTATGTGTAAGCTTGTGAATACTAGCCACAGGTACCTTTCAAAGGCCAACTGGAGATATAATGGGGATCTCACAGGCATCGACATCCAGGGTACTACACCAGTTCCTGGATGCCATGTTACCACATGCCAATGAGCATATACACTTCCCCCGAACTCAGTAGGAGTTGGCCAGCAATATGCGTCACTTCCACTGTGTGGCAAACTACCCTGAGGTACTGGGTGCGATAGACTGCACTCACATACAAATTAAGTCACCACCCGGTAAGTGTGGTAGGTGCTACATAAACCGCAAGGGATTCCACTCCATCAACTTCCAGGTCATGTGCAATGCCCAGGGCATTATCATGGATGTGTGTGCTGGCAGCCCTGGACGCTACCACGACTCCCATATCTGGCATGCCACAAAGCTGTATCAGGTATTTGTCAGGGGAACATCCCACAAGGTCACCTTGTGGGGGATGCTGGCTATGCACTGGAGCCGTGGATGATGACCCCCATCAGAAATGCACACACACCAATGCAAGAACGCCATAATGAGGCACACGCACAAACCAGAATCATCATAGAACGTGTGTTCGGGATGCTGAAATCATGGTTCTGGTGCTTGGACACATCTGGTGGAGCCTTGCAGTACTCTCCAGGCAAGTGTGCCCACATCTTCATAGTATGTGCCATGCTACATAATATGATCCTGCGGAAACAGCTGCAGCAGGGTCATAATGGGGGAGGGCCTCACAGCCCACCGCAAGTGCCAAGGCCAACACAGGCACAGAGGGATCCAGACCATGGACACACTCTGCCAGCCCCAGTAGGCAGACGGAGGCGTGCCCAATATGCCTACGCCTTGGCAAAGAGGGATCGTATAGCACATACCTTGACAGTGTAGGCTCCCACGGACTGACACCCCTCCCCACCTGCACACAGTAACATGGATGGCACACAAACACGACAACCTGTAAATTGTGATGTATAGGTGGCCCACTGTGGAATCCTACATAGGCAGCCCTCAAACATTGTACATGCAACAGCCATGGGAACACGGAACTGTCAACACCTGAACAGTAGATGCGCCCATCAGCATCTGTCGGTGCTGTGTTTATAGGTTCCCAGGTACATCGGTAGGTACATGCCTGATTGTCAGAGGCAAAACACCAAACGGGTCAAACCGTGACACCCGTCGCCACAACATCGACTAAGCAACTTTCGCGTACTGGAGCAGAGGCAATTGCGGGAGCACATGTGTGTAAGTACTGTCCTACACACAGTCATCATGTTTTACCCGCCGCGTTACTGAGGGGCTCCACAAAATGTAATCATGGATGTAGTGTCAAGGCAGGGGATGTACCCATGACAGGCATTAGTCACCCCGGCATGCTGCATCCACGGTCATATGAAGGTGTAGGAAATTATCGGGTGTACCTAATTGTGATATACATACCCAGTGCTGGAGTACAGCCAGTAAACATCACATGGACATACCATTAACTGGACCCATCAAGTTGTAAACTAACGGAGTCATCCATGTGAGTGTAGTGTGGAATAACTGCTGTAGTGTACTGCACATACAAATTTACATAATTCGTGTACAATCCCCAGATGTCCAAGTGGTACATGCAGTGACTATCGTGCATGTTCCCGGTCCCGCGTCCCGCAAGGGATGTAATATAATCCCGACGGCACGGGTAATGCAGTCCGGATGCAGGTCATCAGAATATGTGTAGCACACATTAGCGGGAATAAGCGTTGCCCACAGCTGTTAAGCGATGTTTAAATATGACTTAAGGATATGCACGAAACAGGGCTAAGTGTCACCGACCACTGCGCAGATCATGGTCAATGATGTACAGAACAGGTGACACCAGCATTAGTCACCCCTGAACAAATAGCGCCTGCTCTGAAAGGTAAAACGACCACTGCCAGGAGTGGAACAGGCAGTCATGTACACAATCACCCAACACTATTGCTAGGCAAGATGTACATACGGTAGGGTTGCCACAGTTCAAATGACCAATGATGTGGGACATACGCCAGATGTCAGCAGGACGACACACACCCGGCCAGGATGAAAACCAGAACAACAGTGTTTTGCATAGATAAAAAGCTTATAGTTTAGCAATGGTCGCAGGTACGTGTTCCGTGTCCTGTAACATGTAGGCGGGTCAGATACAGAATAAGGGTGACATGCAACAATGACATAAACTATAGGGAATATGTTTGTCCCAAAGTCACAGGACATTTGCTATGTTCACAAATATTTCGCAGGACACAACTGCAAAAAGAGGGATTGTCCCTCGCAAAGTGGGATGGGAGGTAATCTTAACCTATGGCAGGTGTGTAATGTGACAGGTACAGACACAAACATGCGGAGTCTAGGAAACACAGTATACACTGACAAACACACAATGAAAGGCATAGCATGCCTGTCACCACCCCTGTCTGAGATATGTATATATATATATCTATATATAAATATATATATACATACAGATATATATATATATATATATATATATATATATATATATATATATCTACACATATATAATACAGATAGAAAGGGCGTTAATGTGATATATGTCGATATACAAGGGGTCACTGGCATCTGCAAATATATAGATAGGTCGACGACATTCTAAACACCTTTGAGGTAAAAATAAACAGGATACTGAAAACTATGGAACGTGTCACACACTGACACGCGTATCCAGGAGGATGAAAGACAGAAAGAACACAGTACTGGAACAGAAGAACAGTGAGCAGTAGGACGATAGTAAGGACATGTAGTCACCACTGTCGGCGGTGCAGACCATGTAGATACCGTGTACAACTGTGGTTGTGTGTGATGTAGCCTGTGTATGTGTGTGATGAGGGTGCCATGTGTGTTCCCGTGTGACTAAAGTGTGTTGTGTGTGTCCGCATAGTGTGTCTGTAGGTGGCAACTCAGAGGTAGATGACTACGGTAGGTGTGGGTATAGCTATCCGTAGGCTTGCGGTAAACACCTGTCCCACATCGGGAGGGACGCCCCCCCCTGTGCAGGTGTGTCCTGACATGAAACATTAGAAAGGGCAACTGTCCGTGAGTGTAGGACATTAGTATGTCCCACATAATATGCAATAGTTGCAAGAAATACTCATGCCTGTATGTAAGAAACGGAAATGTTACATGCAAACCGATACGTAGTGAAGGACCAAGAACAATAAGTTTGTAATGAGGATAAAAGTATGTGCTATCCCGTGTACTGACCGTGGCCATATGTCAGCCTGTAAACACCACGGTGTGACCCGCAAGTGTCCAACTAAGGTCATATGAAAAGGTGGCAAGCCATGTGACAGAGGGTCTGACACCAACACCACTGCAATGACAGCAAATATCTGGGGCAGACATACACGGGATAGCGTTCATTTACAAATATCTCTGCACATATCGCCGTACATCCGGAGATATGGAAGTATCAACCGCACATGCATACCATATTGAAACCAATTAACAATGGCCCACAGTAAATTCCCGTAATAGAAGTCTATTAAGTGATAGCACAGTAATTAGGGAAGGGGCCCACACACATATATATGGACTACGTAGAAATGCAAGCCGCACAAAACCGTATATGCTACGTACACCCGCCTACATCCCCCACACTGTAAACAAAAAGCAATAGATCGTAACCACAGCCCAAACATCTAGTTAGTCAATTACATCTGCTGAACCATTGACATACCTTGTGAGAGACATTTAAAGGCACCATGCAAAATTGTATCCGTCGTATAATGGAACAAACAGCGATGTTACAGGTGTTTGCAATAGTCCTTTATCAGATGGGTGGGATGACAGGTACAGTCACAGGTAGAATCACACACAATCCACGGGGGACATGAACCCAAAATAGACTTGGCTCTACACAAAGCAGTTGCAATTACACACAACAAAACACAATACAGGCCGTCTCCCCGAAGGCAGGGCAAATGGCCAACGCCCAGGTGGAGAATTCAGTTATACCCCACTGCTGCCGTGTAATTGGCGAATGGAGTAGCGGCACAGCTGAAGTGCACATAATTAGTCACACCGGACCACCAATTGGCAGCAGTATAGACGTATATAAGGATGACTTGCCATATATGCAAACTGTATGCTCATACCGTATAACAGTTGAAAGAGTGATACAGAGGGTCGAGATAGAGATGAAACACCAGAACGATATCAAGGTATGTATAACATTAACTGTATTTATAGTATGTTCTGAATTACGCAATGTCAGTGTATGCATAGCCTGGTTTGCAGTAATTAACAGTGTCCGCCATGCATAAAGTGGGGAATGGTATTTATGTAGTGGTGTCTCGCTGATCATACCAATGCTTGTAGAAGATGTGCGTCCAGCAGTGGGCCACACGGTAAACAGCACAGACACCACAAGGGATGCAACATGATGGCATTAAATAGAACAATGTCATACGACCCGCCGTCAGTGGCAGGGTATGTCCAATAAGTATGTGCCATAGCAGGGGACAGTATATGTAGATATACTGTAACAGTACACATGTGTATGGGCATATAACGTCAATGACATGTCTAAGGTGGACGCTCTGTGCAAGTAATGGTTGAATTATGGGATACCATGTAAAACATGTGTAATGTATAGTACAGTAGATTGATACGTCAGATATGTTACACAGGAGAACAGGCATATGATGCATAGCAAAGGTATCATATAGTGATGTGAGTACTATGTAATTAAGATATATATAAACAGTTATGATGAAATAACTATGTACTCCACTCTGTGCATTTGCAAAGGACGCAAACATTACTCCCATACTAGAATAGTGGAAGAGATGTGACAGACAAACATGAACATGATTGACGTGTACAATAACAGTAGACATATGACCCGTAGTCATGGGACATTGTAATAGCGTGACAGCCAATCTAACTGGAAGGGCTATACCAGTAACCATGCACAAATGACATGTAATAGCTGCACAGGTTCATAGTGGTGTACCATGCAGTCTGGCAAGTCAAAGTGTAACAACAACTACAGTGTGCACACCAGTGGCACCTCTCCAGGGTAGTGTCCTGTGAACATAAGAGCCATGTGTAACTTGCATCACTGCACAGTACAGCCACTGCAGTGATCCCTGGCGTACATGTGTCCACCATCCAACAAGCGAGGTGTCACATGAACAATGCTACTGACTGTCCATGCGTGATGGACATAGGAAACCTGTCCCAAAGCATGGTGAGTGTCCAGTCTGGGAATGCAACCCCCAAGCACATGCCACACACAGTCGTGTGTGTGCACATATCCATGAGCATCATGGTCATAGTGGCTATTGTGTATGTTGTGTATGCAGAGTATATCCATAAACATATTTGCAGACATGGGCCCTGTCTTTGCAGCAGACGTCACCGCTGAGTATGTAGTCTGCAAATGTGTACAGATGTGGTGTCTGTACATAAGCCGCATACGTCACCAGGTGTAGCGCAATAAACATCATGGCGTTTTAATGTTGGGGTATGTAAAGCTGTTGTGTAAGGTACACCTTACGTGGGTGTTGTACCCATGGATGTGTGTATACGTCCGGTGTTCAGAGGTACAATGGGTGCCTATGTACCAGCTACACACCCAGGACAGATATGTGTGAACATGTAGAAGGATATCCACGCCACAGTGGCAATGTGGTAATCACAGGAGTGTGTGCACACACATGTACAATGCAACATGTATGTAGGGGAATAACACCTATGTGATAACCAGTGGGAGGATGGTGTACTGCAAAGGTGATGTACACACCAAGTGTCATGCAGGTAGAGGCCATGATGTTCATATCGGTATCTGTCACAGTGACACCCGTATGGATGGGGTCTGTATCAGCTGGTGGAGCAACAGCAGTGCTGGGTATGCAGTGATCTGTAAAGCTAGGCAGGGAAGTCCCCTCAGTGGTAGCCTGTACCTCAGGGAAGCATATACCGAACATGAGGGCCCCATGACTGAGGACTGTGGTAAGCCAATTGTAACTGGATTGCAGTATGTGATTTGGTATGCCACCCTCAGTGTGTGTGTCCCGTCCATTAGCCATATTGAATAACATCCGGAGACATATGTTGTAATGGGCAGGTGGATGTGTATGTAGTCAATACCAGAATGGAGAATGGTGCTGAATGGCAGTGAGAGGACAATGCAGGCTGTGTGGACACCCGTGTTGTCATCAACAACTCTGGCGACTGTAGGAAAGGTGTTCAACAGGTGTAGGAGGCATGCTGTGGCCCCAACAAGACCAACCCAGCTGGCATCAAAGGACTGGGGCACAACAGAGATTCAACGAATAATGTCCATGATTATGTGCCCTATAGCCATGCATAACAGACCAGTGAGGTGTGTAGGGCAATAGTCCCAGTCGTGCAGTGTGGCGCCACCTGTGAGGAGTGTTACAGTCACTGTGTGCCAGTCAGGGGCCACAATGTCTGGTACAAGGCTATTACTGAATACGGTGTCCCAGTGGGGAGAAATGCTGTTCAGAGTTCTGTGAACATCACAGCCTGGGGGGGATA